>NC_054700.1:12785531-12818031 GCF_016097555.1 Gigantopelta aegis | reverse complement strand
GTTGGAATAGGAAAACTCAATAGCTCCACCGAGAGGATCGAGCCTTCATAGTAGTCCATTTCAAACGAACGAACATCCCACTCAAAATGTCGACATGCCTTTAAAGGGAGAACAACTCAAATATGAGCTTTATGTGTTGGAAAGATGCATACCCGGACCACCAACATATACTGACACTTTAAAAAATGAAAAACGCGTAATTTTAGTGTTAATAAAAAAAAAACGTGATTATTCCTGCTAAATGGGGGCAGCCATTTTCTTTTGTTTCCTATGCGTCAGGAATTCTAGCTTGGGGCGAAGTGACGTCATATCCGACCAACTCCAGTATGCACAGTGTAAACAAAAGCAGTCATTTACGATAAGGCGCTTCGCTTTTATCAGCCTACTTGTAAAACAACATAAATGACTTTATAATATAATAAACTATTTAACTAAATATATTTCAATTTGCATTAACAGAACGAAATGAGATTATAGTACTTTTCTCTCTTAAAAAATCCAAAGAAAAAAAAAGAGCATATTATTAGGCCCATTGGTAGGGTACGTTGGAATAAAAACGACCACTCACGATACCCAAGTGATAATTTTCTTCTCTTTTTTTTTTTGGACTACGCAATTGGTCAGTTTTGTGATTTTAGATGGGAAAGTTTACTTAATCAAGGGTTTCAATTGCTGCATCCTAACCAGAGAACTGAGAACTTTATTACGCTCAGGTCGTTACACAACGGCATATGAGGAACATGGTATATAAACTGTAGTGACAAGATAGGGTTTACAGGAGACAGTAGAACAATGGTATTAAAACAAATGTAATACAATAATAAAGACAGTAGTATAATACAAATACAATACAATAATAAAGGCAATAATAAAATACAATTACTATAAAGTAATGTAATGTCACATTATTGTAATTACTACCAAAATGTGCTAATCAGACACGCACACATATATATGTATACTTGGGTGGTGATAGGCCAGTGTTCTTTTAGGGTTTAGGCCTACTGCATTTACCAATAATTTCTTTTATGAATTTTCATAATTTCTTGAGAACACCTATTTTGCTGTTCGTCATTAGTTGTTTAAATTTCAACATACTTGGTTTATTATAATAATATGGCTTAAGCAAATGTTTACGGGAGTTAGTGAAAGAAGTACATATGAATAAATAGTGAAATTCGTCTCCAATGTCATTATTGTTACATAATGTGCACGTTCGATCTTCTACTGGGGTGTTGTTCCAGCGTCCTATTTCGATTGGTAAGTAGTGGTTAGATGTTCTAAATTTGAGTAATATAGCCCAAAATGTTTGTGGTAATATAATAAGATATTTGTATAATCTAAGGTTTTCTTTAAATAGTGTACATTTTACCTTTTGATGACAAAGCTATGTTACTATTCTACTGTTGTAAATACTGGTTGTTTTGTCTTAATTTTACTTGCATAAGAAGTATTTTTATGGATGAAAAATTCCGTACGGCGCGACAGATTCGCGACACGAGCGAAAAACATATTAACTAATCAAACAACTTTTACTTGGCGGTTTCAAAGAAAGAAAGAAATGTTTTATTTAACGACGCACTCAACACATTTTATTTACGGTTATATGGCGTTAGACATATGGTTAAGGACCACACAGATTTTGAGAGGAAACCCGCTGTTGCCACTACATGGGCTACTTTTCCGATTAGCAGCAAGGGATCTTTTATTTGCACTTCCCACAGGCAGGATAACACAAACCATGACCTTTGTTGAACCAGTTATGGATCGCTGGTCGGTGCAAGTGGTTTACACCTACCCATTGAGCCTTGCGGGGCACTCACTCAGGGTTTGAAGTCGGTATCTAGATTAAAAATCCCATGCCTCGACTGGGATCCGAACCCAGTACCTACCAGCCTGTAGACCGATGGCCTGCCACGACGCCACCGAGGCCGGTGGCGGTTTCAACTGTTGATAACAATTTTAAAAAGAAGATTGTCGTTATGGTCGCGTCTGGTTAGGATATAAATATTATCGCATCGCTCGCATCACACGCGTCGCGCGCGTCCGGTTTGGATACAGGTTAACCGGACGACGCGAGCGAGCGCGCGAGCGATGCGAGCGATTATTTTAGAAATCACTGATTTCAATCGCCGTATCCTAACTGGAAGCGTGCAACGCGACACGTTTATATATAGGGTTAGTATGTAGCGACTGAAATGATTTCTAAAATAATCGCATCGCATCGCTTGATCCCTGTCGGTGTCCCAGTTGGGCTATTCCGGCCTCCCGTTCCGGCCAGTGCATCGTGATTGGTATATATCAGTCAGGAAGGAAGGCATGTTTTATTTAACGACGCACTCAACAGATTTTCTTACGGTTATATGGCGTCAGATTATATTGGTTAAGAACCACGCAGATATTGAGAGAGGAAACCCGCTGTCGCCACTTCATGAGCGACACTTTTCGATTAGCAGCAAGGGATCTTTTTATATGCACCATCCCACAGGCAGGATAGTACATACCACGGCTTTTGTTACGCCAGTCGTGGAGCACTGGCTGGAACGAGAAATAGCCAAATTGGTCCACCGACGGGGATCGACCCTAGACCGACCGCACATCAAGCGAACGCTTTACCACTGGGCTACGTCCCGCCCGGTATATATCAAAGGCCGTTGTTTATTTTCAAATGGGATGGTGCATTTAAAATATTCCTTACATGCAAAAATGTAGCGGGTTTCCTCTCTAAGACTATATGTCAGAATTACGAAATGTTTAACATTCAATAGCCGATGTTTAATAAATCAATGTGCTCCAGTGGTGTCCTTCAACAAAACAAACTTTAACTTTTTTATAACTTTGCAAATGAAATGAATCAGGTAACGAAAGCTGTGTTAGGGCTCCGCAGTGACTATTAATGTTTTTAGAGAGAGGTTTTGCAAGGAGGTTGTCCTGGGTCTGTAATGAATATTAATTGTTTCAGAGAGAGGTTTTGCAAGGAGGTTGTCCTGGGCCTGTAATGAATATTAATTGTTTCAGAGAGAGGTTTTGCAAGGAGGTTGTCATGGGCCTGTAATGAATATTAATTGTTTCAGAGAGAGGTTTTGTAAGGTGGTTTCCCAGGGTCTGTAGTGAATATTAATTGTTTCAGAGAGAGGTTTTGCAAGGAGGTTTCCCAGGGTCTGTAGTGAATATTAATTGTTTCAAAGAGAGGTTTTGCAAGGAGGTTGTCCTGGGCCTGTAATGAATATTAATTGTTTCAGAGAGAGGTTTTGCAAGGAGGTTGTCCAGGGTCTGTAGTGAATATTAATTGTTTCAGAGAGAGGTTTTGCAAGGAAGTTGTTCTGGGCCTGTAATGAATATTAATTGTTTCAGAAAGAAGTTTGGCATGGAGTTTGCCCAGGTGGAGAACACCAAGAAAGAGACTCGGAATCCTGATGACACCAAACAGCGGTTCATGTACAGGTTCCTGGACGACTACAGACAGCGAAACCAGTACATGATACACGAACTCAGCACCAAAATGAGAGGTGAACACACGATCCGTAGTCCTGTCGCGTCTATAGGGAACCGAGCAATTGGCTTGTAGCTATTGTACTAAAGGGGCGGGGAAAATCGCTCGCCTGATTGTGGGGATGGGGGTGGTAGAGTGAGAAAGTGACGTAGCCCACTGTTAAAACGGTTGATCTAGCATCGATTCCCGCCAATGGACCCATCAGGTTAATTATCATTACAGCCAAAAGCTGGAAGTAGTCCTTTCGTAAAGCATTCGCCGGAAAGCGGTCGGTCTAGGATTGATCCCCGTCGGTGGGCCCATTGGGCTATGTCTCCTTCCAGCCAGTGCACCACGACTGGTATATCAAAAGCTGTGGTATGTGCCATCCTGTCTGTGGGATGGTGCATATAAAATATCCCTTGCTACTAATGAAAAAATGTAGAGGGTTTTATCTCTAAAACTATATATCAGAATTACCTAATGTTTGATATAAACTAGCCGATGGGCAATGTGCTCTAGTGGTGTTGTTAAACAAAATAAACTTTAACTATGGTACTAAAGAAACATGTGAAGTGGAGAATGTACGTAGGGTCGCGTGCATTTTTAAAGTCAAAAATAGGTTTTGTAAATTCGGACCCTATTCTTCAGAATCATAAAATTGAGAAGATAAAGTTTGTGATGTTTAAACGGGGAAATACGGTCTAAAAAGAACTAGAGCTTGTCTCGATAACCATTTACTTCTCAGACGAGCGTGCGTTTGTGGAATGATATATAATTATATAAATGCATTTTGGGGTATTACAAATATCTGGATTACCAGACACGCTTCAAGTGTATGAAAATGAATATTCTAAATAATAAAATGTAAGTATGTCTAATTTAAATTATTAAGAAAGAAACAACCAGCTTTAAGGGGAAAAAAATAAAATAATAATAATTTAAAAAAAAAAAAAAAAAAAAAAACATCTCTGGTCTCTGGTCAGACCCAAGTTCCAGAATTGATGCGGCGATGCGGCTCCCCCCCCCCCCCCCCTTTTTATTAAAACATGAATTGCACATAAAAGGTACTGAAATTAGGGGCATATTTAAATCGAAATCAGAATGCACGTCCTAAAATTAGTTCATGCGCGATAGCATTTTGGCTCCAAATGCGACTTAACGTTATAGCAAGAAAAGCCTGGAAAACATCAACGTCATACCGCGGGGAATTACAAACACAAATATAAAAAAGAAAGAAAAAAAAAAAAAAGAAGAAGAAGAAAAGAAAAAATGTTGACGCGCGTGCTGACCAGAGACCATAAATGTATTTTGTTTGGTCTAATGATGAAAAATACGTCGTAGTGTTTAAAAACTGGGATCTGTCACTTTAAGAAAAAACACTATAAATTCGGCCCATTGTGTTTTACAGACGATGTCCGTGTTCCTCGGTGTTTGCAGTGTGGAGGTTTTCACAACAGGGTTGACACATTTCTCCTGTGGATGAGCAGCGGCGGAACGACGTCGGTTTTACACCACGACAGCTACGAGAACCTGAACTGCATCCTTGACGGCGTGAAGGTCTTCAAAATGATAGACAAGGTGCATACATCACCACAGCAATTCGCCTCCATGTAAGGCAGAGGCTGTGGATGGTCGGTCTTCCTCTTAATGCACCACGACTGGTATATCAAAGGCCGTGGTATGTACTACCCTGTCTGTGGGATGGTGCATATAAAAGATCCCTTGCTGCTAATAGAAAAGAGTAGCCCAGTGGCGACAGCGGGTTTCCTCTCTCAATACTTGTGTGGTCCGTAACCATACGTCTGACGCCATATAACCGTAAATAAAATGTGTTGAGCGCGTCGTTAAATAAAACATTTCTTTCTTTCTTTCCATGTAAGGCAGAGGCTGTGGGTGGTCGGTCTTCCTCTTCCTTCACAATTTCATTTCCTAATCTTACTTTAAGGCACAAAACACACCAGGTCTGGGTCTGACTAGTATGGTGCCAGTCAGGGGTAGCAATATAATACTGTTATGACTGATATTGGTAATAACATTTCTCATGACTTAGGGACTGGAATAGGCAACGACACGTCCTGTTATATTCAAAATTAGCATTTTCACACCCATCCATTTTGTGATTTATTTGAGATTGAGTGGTTGTATTATTTCCATTTCAGGTGTTAATGTTGATTGAAAAGCTACATGTGGTATATAGCAGCTGTTGCTATTCTTATCTGTTAGATTACACCCAGATATATATAGCATATATATATATATATATATATATATATATATATGTATGTATATATATGTATATATATACATATATATATATATATATATATATATATTCACTATAGATTAGCAAAAGTTGTTTGTGCCATTCAGTGTAATTAAACTATACTAATTGCTTACTTACATCACCATCAACTTTTCCGGTAATGATGAAAAGGAGTTTTAAAACATCTAATTAAAAACATTTCCATATGTACCCTTTTCGGCAATCGGATCAGTTGAAGGGTGCTTACTGTTGTTTATATCGATGAAGCCAACACAATTAAACCATGTATTTCCTCGCCCTAAGACGAAGGAAGAAAGGAAGGAAATGTTTTATTTAACGACGCACTCAACACATTTTATTTACGGTTATATGACGTCAGACATATCGTTAAGGACCACACAGATACTGAGAGGGGAACCCCGCTGTCGCCACTTCATGGGCTACTCTTTTCGATTAGCAGCAAGGGATCTTTTATATGCACCATCCCAGAGACAGGACAGTACATACCACGGCCTTTGTTACACCAGTTGTGGTGAACTGGCTGGAACGAGAAATAGCCCAATGGGTCCACCGACGGGGATCGATCCTAGACCGACTGCGCATCAAGCGAACGCTTTACCACTTTATTTTTAAATTGAAATTATTATATTGTATTATTTATTTTATATTTCTTGAATTATTTTTCTTTACTTGATATTATTTTATTATTATAATTATTATTTTATGTTTATTATGTCAGCATTCTGTTAAGACCGGGCATCATAACTGATTTTAAATAATTATGATGCTAAATGTTGGCAAACATTCTAAAGTTATATAAAGACCATGATTTGTATTATCATTTTAGCATAGCCTTAAAGGCATATTATCACAGACCACTGACCTATTTAATGGTCTAACAAAGTATTACCTGAACAAAAATAATTTGATTTGTCCCTAAATGTACTTTATTCAACCATCTTCATAACCAACATACTCCATTTATTAATGATATTTTGTAAAAAATTATTGAATTATGGCAATGGTCCATAATTCAAAAACTAAAATTGCCGAGAGGGTTGACATGGATTTCACTCCATCATGGTTCAGTTAAGTTGATGCGATAGTTAGATTTGGTTTCCAACAATTAATGTAATTTTTATATATTATCCATTTTTAGAGAAATAAGGTCCTTAAATCTGTGACAGTATGCTTTTAAGATGGTAAATTATATTTTAGGGAAATCTGCATTTTATACCAAATACTACTGACTTGCAGAAGTCAAAAATAAAAATTACAAATACATATCTTGGTTCTGTGTAACACTTTCTTTCCTTCTGTTGTTAGTGTTTGTAACTATTAACTTGTTTAACACAGATCTTGATCAGTTGGATTACAAATTTCTGTAAAGTTCCCTATACATGTATTTTACAAAATATATCCTGAGCAAGCATTAACTTTTATATACAGACTTCGTGTTTTTGACAGAGAGTCTTGTTTTTGTTGTTTCTTACATAATATCCTCAGTGGTGTTTTTGTGAAAATACAGATTAGGTTGTTGTCAGAACAGAACAGAAAAGAACAGAACAGAACTGTATTACACCCAGGCCGTTAGGGAACGGCATATGGGGAAACATGAATTATTACATAATATAATATGTGACAAGACAGGACAGTGTTTACAAGAGAACATTAAATAGTAAATAATATAGTATAATTATGAATAGTTAAATTATATAAATACATGTATACAGAAATGCAACGAGTGGACATAACAAAAATACATATATACAATAAGTCAATAATATTAGGTATAGTAGAATAATTGAAGTTCATTATATAATGTGTTATACATGTACTAGTATATTTCGATTTATTAAAATAGGGATATCTGTGATATAATAATAAAGCATATTTAACTCGAGTGATGTGGTATATGTTGATACAAATAGCTATGGTCTTTTAAATTTATCATTAATTTCTTTAATTAATTTGCTGACTTTTCTTAGGACACCTATTTTATTACTAGTCACAGGTTTGGTTAAATAAAGTTAATGTATTAGTATTTGACTGAAGAAACACCCACTTGTCCGATGACGTAACCACAACATTATTGAGGCCGGTCGGTCCAGTCACTGACGAAAGAAAGAAATGTTTTATTTAACGACGCACTCAACACATTTTATTTTACGGTTATATGGCGTCAGACATATGGTTAAGGACCACACATATTTTGAGAGGAAACCCGCTGTCGCCATTACATGGGCTACTCTTCCGATTGGCAGCAAGGGATCTTTTATTTGCGCTCCCCACAGGCAGGATAGCACAAACCATGGCCTTTGTTGAACCAGTTATGGATCACTGGTCGGTGCAAGTGGTTTACACCTACCCATTGAGCCTTGCGGAGCACTCACTCAGGGTTTGGAGTCGGTATCTGGATTAAAAATCCCATGCCTCGACTGGGATCCGAACCCAGTACCTACCAGCCTGTAGACCGATGGCCTGCCACGACGCCACCGAGGCCGGTAGTCACTGACGAAATCTGAGGCTTAATTGCATGAGGTCACATAACTATTGTTTTGTTTTGTTTTCTGTGATTAACTTTAACCTGTTTTATTGCCAGGAACTAAAAGAGCGAATCTATGCGAACAACTTCAATGAAACAATGGGATACAGTCGAGTGGATGTCGACAAGGTCGATCTGCATGAGTACCCAAATCTTCGGGACATTCCGTGGATTGAAGCACGAATTGAAAAGGGAGACTGCATCTATATTCCGAAAGAGTAGGTTACGATTAGGGGTCCATTTCACTAAACATCGTAAGTTTACGTCTGCTACTAGCAGTTATACCGGTAGTGGGTTTACACGTGTTTGGCGTCTATTTCACGCAGAAAATTACATCATTACGGAAGCTGGAGTATTTTAAGGACAAAAGAAAATGAAATGTGTGTTCTTCAAACTATATTTGTTGAACTATAATAGCCTAATTTCACAAAACATCGTAAGCCTAGTTTTGCACGTAAATGTAAATCTATGACTAAAACATAATTCTTATTACTATTAAAGTTCAACAAATATAGTTGGAAGAACACATATTTCATTTTCTTTTGTCTTTAAAATACTCCAGCTTCCGTAATGATATAATTTTCTGCGTGAAATTGATGCCAAACACATGTAAACACACGACCGGTATAACTGCTAGTCGCAGACGTAAACTTACGATGTTTAGTGAAATGGGCCCCTGGAATTTTCAAAATAAAATGTGGCCTGTTGATGTTATTATTAATTTTTAAAACTCTGTTAAAGTAACAGACCCTAGTTTTTTAAACACTACGACGTATTTTTCACAATTAAAATAGGTATTTTTTGTACTTTAAATTAGAAGTATTTACATTTGATAATTTAGAATATTAATTTTCGTACACCTGACGTGGTTCTACTCATCTAGGTTTTCGCTGTACCCCCAAAAAATTTTGTCTTCATAATTCTAAAAACACACGTTCGTCTGAGAAGTAATGTTATTGAGACAGGTTCTAGTTATATTTAGACGGTATTTCTCTGTTTAAACATCACAGATTTTAGCTTATCTCTGTTATAACCTTATCCAAATGTGTGTTGCAGGTTTGTAGATTAACTAATCTTAGTGTCCATTTTCACGGGCCGAAACTAGAATATGCGCCTTTAATGCTATTTTTTAGTGAGTAAATTTTTTGAAATACTGATTAGCCAGGGTGTTTCACAAATCGGAATACTTCAAATCAACATAAGCGTTTATTCCTTTTCTGATAATATATGAACATTTTGGGTTGTGAATTGCTGGACGAACTGATATGTAATTATAAAACGGGCCTTTGAAAATTGCGAGTACGAACGTTTCGTTCGCACGTCGCTCAGGCAAATCTAATTTTGAGTAACCTATTTTTCGTTCGCACATCACATTAAAGATATCATTTACATAATCATAACAGGTTTCGCTAAAACAAAAGGAAAGGATTTACCTGTATTTATTTTTGCGTAACCGATAAATGGGTCACGCACATTTTTAATCCTCAGATACCTCGACAGGTCAGGCCAGGTCACAATGTTTAACGTGCACATTCAGAACAAGCTGTTGTAGAGCACGCCTGTCATGGGCACCCTTAAAGTACATCAGAAAACAATTGGGGGTCAAGCTGCTCATTTCAGACATAACTGGTAGCGTCTATCACTGCCCATTTCAGACATAACTGGTAGCGTCTATCACTGCCCATTTCAGACATAACTGGTAGCGTCTATCACTGCCCATTTCAGACATAACTGGTAGCGTCTATCACTGCCCATTTCAGACATAACTGGTAGCGTCTATCACTGCCCATTTCAGACATAACTGGTAGCGTCTATCACTGCCCATTTCAGACATAACTGGTAGCGTCTATCACTGCCCATTTCAGACATAACTGGTAGCGTCTATCACTGCCCATTTCAGACATAACTGGTAGCGCCTATCACTGCCCATTTCAGACATAACTGGTAGCGCCTATCACTGCCCATTTCAGACATAACTGGTAGCGTCTATCACTGCCCATTTCAGACATAACTGGTAGCGTCTATCACTGCCCATTTCAGACATAACTGGTAGCGTCTATCACTGCCCATTTCAGACATAACTGGTAGCGTCTATCACTGCCCATTTCAGACATAACTGGTAGCGTCTATCACTGCCCATTTCAGACATAACTGGTAGCGTCTATCACTGCCCATTTCAGACATAACTGGTAGCGTCTATCACTGCCCATTTCAGACATAACTGGTAGCGTCTATCACTGCCCATTTCAGACATAACTGGTAGCGTCTATCACTGCACAAAAATTATTGTCATGCTATTTTTAGTAGGACCCCGCATATGTTTCAAGCACAATGGTAGTTGGTTCACTGAACTTGAACTTGAACTGTTTGTACACGCCCCAATACTACTAGGTTTCCAGGCATGTCCATCTCGGGTCCGCTCTCTGGGGCATGGCCATGGATCTGATCGGGACAGAGCTAACACTTGTTCAAATTAATTAAATTACAGGAATTTACTGGCCTGTTGAAACAACATTTTATCACGCCAAACACTGTCACATTTATCACCAATAGGAGGACTGGTAGTATTAACTATGGGGAAAAAACTTTGATCCACTTTGATACTGTTTGGTGTACGGCTACCTTTAAAGGGAACAAGAACTTTGAAATTACAGTGGGGCGCGAATTAGCTCAGTCGGTTGAGCACTCGCTCGATGTGCATGCGCTGCAGGATCGAACCACCTCGGTGGATCCATTCAACTGATTGAGTTTTGCTCGTTACACCCAGTGCACCACGACTGGTCAAAGGTCGTGGTGTGTGCTCGCCTGTCTGTGGGAAAGTGCATATAAAAGATCCCTTGCTGCTAATGAAAAAATGTAGCGGGTTTACCAAATGTTTGACATCCAATAGCTGATGGTTAATAAATCAATGTGCTCTATTGGTGTCGCTAAACAAAACAAACCTTTAACCTTGAAATTACATAACAGATCATCTAGTATTGCGTTGAACATTTGGTCATCTTTTGCGTTTTCGGGGCAGGACATAACGCAGTCGTGAAGCTTTAGCTTGATGCGCGGTTGGTTTGGGATCGATCCCCATTAGTGGGCCCATTGGGCTATATCTCGTTCCAGCCAGTGCACCACGGCTGGTATATCAAAGGTCGTGATATGTGCTATCCTATCTGTGGAATGGTGCATATAAAATATCCCTTGCTAATAATGGAAAATGTAGCAGTTTTTCTCTCTGACTAAGTCAAAATTACCAAATGGTTGACATCGAATAACCGATGAATAACAAATCAATGTGCTCTAGGGGTGTCGTTAAACAAAACAAAAATTACAATAAATTCCTGCGTTTTCAAATTGCAGTTGGTTCCACGTGGTATACTCTTACGGTGACAGGAATCTGGCAGTGAACACCTGGTTTTCCAACACGCCTGTATTCAACGCGTCCGACTGTGAATTGCGTGAGTTGTACAGCGAGGCTAACCAATACTACAAGAACAAGGATAAAACGGAGACAATACGGTAAGCATAGGCGTACGGGCGCCCATTTTCGTAGCGGGGCAGGCTGGTTTTTTCCGGAATTATACGAAAATGCCCGATTCTGAATAACAACATTTATTCGTATTAGCTTTACTACCAAACAGCTATATAGGGTTGGAAACGAATCACTACGCATTTTTACATGTAATACATCTAATTTTAAGGGTAGAATGATGGAAATACATGGTTTAAAGGTCTCAGGTTAGCACGTGTTGCCCAAATATCTGTATCATTTTTGTCCGAATTTGAGGTTTTGCTTCAACACTAGGAGTGCACTTGCCCACCCCCCTCACCCCCCCCCCACCCCCGCCTGCCGCCATGTCTTGTACGCTTATGACGGTACGCCCTTCACGTTTTTCACAGGTATGTTCGCTTTGAGAGATCAAGGGGGCGTGACACAGCCCAGTGGTAAAGCGCTCGCTTGATGTGCGGTCGGTTTGGGATCGATCCCCATCAGTGGGCCCAGTGGGCTATTTCTCGCTCCAGCCAGTGCACCACGACCGGTATATCAAAGGCCGTGGTATGTGTTATTCTGTCTATGAGATGGTGCATATAAAAGATCCCTTGCTGCTAATCGAAAAGAGTAGCCCACGAAGTGGCGACAGCGGGTTTCCTCCCTCAATATCTGTGTGGTCCTTAACCATATGTCCGACGCCATATAACCGTAAATAAAATGTGTTAAGTGCGTCGTTTAATAAAACATTTCCTTCCTTGAGATATCAAAATAATGTTGCTATGTTCCACGCCTCCAAAATATATAATTGATTTCTAGTGATGTGAAAAAATATATATACTCTTCAAAAAAAATAATAAAATAAATAAAACCGATTGTTTTCCCCGTTTGCTCGCCGTGCTGGTCGACGGTTTGTTTTACAAGATGACAATACTCGGGCCCACCGTGCACATATCGTAAATGAGTACCTTCAGCAGCAAACCGTTACCAGAATGCTATGACTAGCAATGAGCCCTGGGGCCTAATTCACTAAACTCTCGCAACTTTGCGATCTCGTAGTGCAATGCTAAAAGACTTGCAAAGAGGATGCTTTGTTATCTAGCAGAGTCTAAAAGACCTTTGTGAATTAGGCCCCTGGCCTTCCCCCCAATAGAGCACGTTTGGGACATGGTCGGGAGACGTGTACGGCGACGTCAACGGCCGCCGGCTACTTTAGCTGAACTTGGCCAGGCGCTGCAAGTGGAGTGGGATAGACTTCCTCAAATCGTCATTGGGAGATTGATACGTAGCATACCACGTCCAATAAACGAATGTTTGGCGAATCGTGGAGGTATTACCTTTTATTGATGAAAAGAGGTGGAATGTTCAATTGTCTCATATCCCCATCTTGTTTCAAGGACATTTGCAACCATACAATCTGCTGCCAACATGAACTGTTGGTTGTCATTTCTTCCCAATTCCTTCTTTATTATCATGCATTTATTCCTAGGTGTGTGAGATCGATCCCCGTCGGTGGCCCCATTGCGCTATTTCTCGTTCCAGCCAGTGCACCACAACTGGTATATCAAAGGCCATGGTATGTATTACCCTGTCTGTGGGATGGTGCATATAAAAGATCCCTTGCTGCCAATCGAAAAGAGTAGCCCATGAAGTGGCGACAGCGGATTTCCTCTCTAAATATCTGTATGGTCCTTAAGGTTGCTTAGTACCAAAGAAGAGAGTACCGTGTCAAAGTTCGACGTGCACCTCAAATATTTACGGAGTAAAAGCAGCTGTGGGTGTGATTGGTAGTAATATGTGACATTGATTATTTGTGCAAATACTATTATCCATTGACAATAAATAAATACACTTTTATTTGTTATACAGTTGTTATGCAGTATATACCAGAGGTTGAAACTAATGCGGGGTACCCCCAAAAATGGAACTGCAATTATCAGCAAAAATGACGGTTGCTATTAAAAACATAAATTAAATCTCTTAAATGATACGTGACCCCCCATTTTCTTGCAGCTAGATTACATGTGAGGTGCCACACTTTCTATTGCTGTACTTCCTGGGCGTGTTGAAACGCTGCTTATATCAGTTTTATTAGTAAACGTTAACATTATCGGCAATAGGAATTGATTTGGTCTAATGGAACCTTAACCACATGTGTGACGCCATATAACCGTAAATAAAATGTGTTGAGTGCGTCGTTAAATAAAACATTTCTTTCTTTCTTTTTTTTCTATTCCTAGGCAATGATACCTCTTGATACTTCATTAATTGACTGTTATTTCCTACATCCCCCTACTTTTTTGAAGAGTATAATTATATATATATATCACTTTTTGTCTATTACGAAATGTAGACATTGAAACCCCCTTTAACATATTGATTAAGCTCTGGAATCTCAGGTTGGTAGGTACTAGGTTTGTATCCCAGTATCAACTCCCACGTAGGGCCCCCACGAGTACCCGAGTACTCGGGCACGGGCGGAGTCTAGCAAGACTCGAGTCTGTTCATAGGATTCGAGTGCCCGTACAAGGACGAACACTCTCATTCAATTATATTTTTACGTCATTTTGCCATAATATATGCTTGTTACATTATAGGGCTATGAAAGAAAGAAAGAAAGAAGTGTTTTATTTAACGACACACTCAACACATTTTATTTACGGTTATATGGCGTCAGACATATGGTTAAGGACCACACAGATTTTGAGAGGAAACCCGCTGTCGCCACTACATGGGCTACTCTTCCGATTAGCAGCAAGGGATCTTTTATTTGCGCTTCCCACAGACAGGATAGCACAAACCATGGCCTTTGTTGATCCAGTTATGGATCACTGGTCGGTGCAAGTGGTTTACACCTACCCATTGAGCCTTGTGGAACACTCACTCAGGGTTTGGAGACGGTATCTGGATTAAAAATCCCATGCCTCGACTGGGATCCGAACCCAGTACCTACCAGCTCGTAGACCGATGGCCTAACCACGACGCCACCGAGTTATAGGGCCTTGAGACATGGAGGGAAAACAAAAGTCGAATGTGTGGAATGCAATACAATGGCATCATTTAGCAGTCATGTTCAGTGCTGGAATTAAGATGCAATGTGCTATTTTACTTTATTCCTTAGATACCGGCATCGGTGGCGCAGTGGTTAAGCCATCGGCCTACATGATGGTAGGTACAGGGTTCGCAGCCCGGTACCGGCTCTTACCCAGAGCGAGTTTAACGACTCAGTGGGTAGTTGTAAGACCATTACACCCTCTTCTCGCTCACTAACCACTGACCACCTAACAACGAACCCACTGTCCTGGACAGACAGCCCAGATAGCTGAGGTGTATGGCCAGGACAGCGTGCTTGAACCTTAATTGTATATAAGCACGAAAAAAAAGTTGAAATGAAATATTCCTTAGTCTCATCATCGTCTAGCGTAGGTGTCGGGTACTCTGGTCCGGGTTGAGTTTGACCCTCGAGTAGGGCCTACTCGAGTCCAGTATTTTGGACTCGTGGAGGCCCTATTCCCACGTAGAGTCAGTTTTAACGAGTGATTAAATGGGGAGGTATTAGTAGCGTTAATAATCGGCTAGAATGTCATGATCGACCACCCAGACCCGTAGAAACCGGGAAGAAAGGTGGGGGGGGGGGGGGGGGGGCGTAACAATTGGTTAGAATTATATGAACATAAGAAAGATATGAATTATATATGCACAATGCACCAAGCATCGTGTTCACCGACATACACTATTTAAATAAAAAAATTCTTTCTTACACACCGGTTGATGAGAACATCATTCGTTATTTTTGATAACACATACTTGTTAACACATGTATGTGTGTTAACAATTTCAAGACATACGACTGGCTGCTCTTAAGTGATGACCAGGTCACCAGTGCCATACATCCATTGAAAACGCAGCACGATCGAAATCGATTACACTGTGACGTATAGTTAACAACAGTAACGCCTAAGTTAGCTACAAGCGAAAGGGCTGTAAATATTTTTTAGTCGTAAAAGATGTTAAAATTTGCTTAAAGCCTGTTTTTGAGGATATGTAAGAAATATATTACTACATTCGTGTCCGTTGAATACCATTTTTCTTACAACTCGTTGTTTAAAAACTTATCCAACTCGCTTTCGCTCGTTAAACCAACTTATTGTAAGATGCATGGTATCTAACGGCCACGCATGTAGTAGTCTCTCAATCATTTACACTAACTCCAACATAAATACATCAATTCCTTTATCTAAACTGGAGGAACAATTACGATTAACATTTCCTCACACAATCGATTATGGCTTTTTATAATCTATCATAATATCGGTGTTCCCATGCCGATCAATTTCTATTATAATCGATCATTGGAACATAACTACATATAAAGGCCACAAATCAGACATTTCTATCCAAAACTTCCACAGCATCTAGCAACTAATAGTTAACCCATGTCCGGAACAGGTAACACAGAATAGCTGGGGTGTTTGTCCAGGAAAAAGGGTGTTTGAATATTAATAGGATAAAAGAATTTTTTTTTTTTTTAAATCAAACGTAACGGTTCATAAATTTGCAACAATGATTCTGAATTAGTTCTTTTTGTTATTTTTGTCGTTCCTGGCAGAGATGCCATCATCTACATATTCAGAGAAACGACAAAGATAGAGAAAAATGACTTTGACCTCATTCTATTGGAAAGTGCCAGAACTGACGAAAACAGAAATCAGGTATTTGTAAATTTAATTACATTTGACGAGTCACTGGAATAGTGGAGTGTCAGTACAATAACATCTCTCCGGGTGCAAATCCGGGTGAGGAGGGGGAGGGGGGGGGGGGGGGGGGGGGCGCTCATGGATCTTCCCTCCGCGCTTTCGAATTTTTCAAATAGTAAACTTATCCGAAATCGCAAAACGTTTTTGTTATCATCTATAAGTAATTATGGACCCAACATAAATATTCCTGGATTTGCGCCTGTCAAACACTTCTTAAAAACATGATTGCTTTTCTACATAATTATGTTTTAATATCTTTTATGGTTGTATAATATTATATTGTACATACACAGTGGCGGATCCAGAAAAATCCATTTATGGGGCCCAATGACACGAGGAGGAATGCAAAGGGAACTTTGGGGGAGGTTTGGAGGCGGATGAAAATTAAGGAGTGTCTGTTATTTCTTTAACTTTCATCGGGGTATCAAAAAAAAAAAAATCACCTGCAAACTGTGTGAATCATACAGGCTAATAATAACATTAAAACGTCATACTTTATTTTGAATTATGTTTTATACATAAACAATAACGCTCAATAAAAACAACTTGCCCATATTATATGACGTCATCAGATATGACGTTCCCTGACGACGTAATTTTTACGTTTATTTAATGAACAAACTCCCGTTGCTACGGGGGTGGGGTGGGGGTGGGGGGGGGGGTGGGAGATGACGTTACGTTGTAATGAATGTAATTATAACGGAAATTTAATTATTTAGTCATGAGTTTAAAATCGAACAGGTTTTTTTTTATAAGTACGTGGCTTGGGCCCAGCTTTTCGATGCTATTTTAGTGTTACGATATCGTAAAACCATCGTACGCGTCATAGCTTACAACGGTTTTTACGATATTGTAGAGCTAAGATAACTTCGCGTATCTGTAACCAGCACCTTATAAAAACGGTCCAGACTCAGCCTTTAATGACATTTGTATGGCGTTCTCATGATATTTCAGTCTCAGAATATATAGAGTCGTCATGAGTCTAGACTATAAAAATTATATAAGCACCAAACCTGGAGTATTTGGATTGCACTTGCCAGCGCGGGCGATCCCCTCTTCCACCCACCCCTACCCTTTTTCTGTCCTTGACGGAAGAGCCAGTCGAGACCGGCACCTCCGCCCATGACAGGCGTGCGCTACAACAGCTTTTTCTGAATGTTCACGAAAAACCCTATGACCTGCCCTGACCTGCCCAGTATTTAGACAAATATCAAACTGGTATTATTTGCGCTAATTCTATAAGACAATTCAGTGGCGGATCCAGAAATTCCACTGGGGGGGGGGGGCAATGACATGAGGCGGAATGCTTATGGAACTTTGGGGGAGGTTTGGATGGGGATGGAAAGTAATATATAATAAAATTATAACTCTCGCAAAATTTAGGGGGACCGACCACCCACCCACCCCCTCCAATCCGCCTCTGCAATTACTAACTCATGTTCTTTAAAACAGATTCTGGAGTATCTGGATGCAGATCACGATGGTGTTGTGTCAGGCGAGGAAATCGAGACAATGGATCTTCAGCGTTTCGTGGAGACATTTCTAGACGTCCTGCATGTCCCGCCTTACACAGACGACCTGAAGAGCCATCTACGGAATGTCACGCAAAATCAGATCGACTCCTATAGTCATCTGTTTCGCTTGGCTCGCGACGAACTATAAATCAAAGGCAACGTGCGTGTGGCGGTTAGTTTGCTGTCACTCGCTAGACTTACTTCTGCATTAAACGTGAAATAAATGTCATATAGGCGATAAGAGAAAGGGAAAAAAAATAAAAAAATAGTCCATTTTGTTGACGAGCGCTCACTCTCCTGAACACGCGCCACCGATCTTGCTGTCCACGTCATTTCCTGTCAGTAGATGGACATCAGCTAAGTCTGTGTCCAGTTGCTTATTTGAACAATTATTTCGGACCTATCGGTCCCTCTTGCAATTGGTGCTTGCTGTTTTAATGCTTATGAGCGAGAGAGAGAGAGAGAGAGAGAGAGAGAGAGAGAGAGAGAGAGAGAGAGAGAGAGAGAGAGAGAGAGAGAGAGAGAGAGAGAGAGAGAGAGAGAGAGAGAGACTTTCGAAGATTTTTCTGTGTTAAATGGGAGTAAAAATATATTAAAATGACGTCCATTTTGAATTTTTAGATGGTTGTCAACATCAGATGAATAATAAAAATATATATTTGAATTCGCTGACATAAAATGTTTTAATAGACACCCAAAATATGTGTTTATGTTAAACGGGAGTGGAGACATAAAGAAAACATATGAAAATGACGACCATTTTAAATTTCTAGATGGCTGACATGATAGTGGTAAAAAAAACGTTACCAATGGATTTCTGATTCAGGTATGTCATGGGAACATATGACCAAAATGTTATTAACTTGAGTGGGGAAAATGCAACCTTAACAAAAATTAACATAACTGACTGGACTCCCCCCCCCCCCCCCCCCCCCTCCAACGTCTTTTATATGTAGCTGTCGCGCTTTAACACAACTCATTGACAGTGTGTGTTCCTCCTCCCAATGTCGGTGCCGTCCACATCCCTACCCCGATATAAAATGAAGTTTACGCCAATGCCCACGCACCACTCCTCCTACTTCATCGGTCCTGTTAAAGTAAAATTAAACAAACAAGCAATCACTTACCTCTATTGGTATATCCACTCAACATTTGCACGAAATATTGACACAGACCAGCACAGTAGTTAGATGTCATTAGGTAGTATTAGATCCATGCACAGATATTTTATATTTATACACATTTAAAATAAATATGATTATAAATGTCAAACAGCGATTCTTTCGCACATTTCTGAAGTTAAACTATATTCAGACGAATGTGCGCAGTATCGCTTTGATATCAAGAAGCATATTAAGTATATTAAAACGTAAAAGCATTGTTGGCGTCACAGGAATGTTGCCGTTTTTATGGTAACGTGTTCGGCAATTTTCGTAACTTGACGGGAAATGTCGAAATAACATTGAAAGGCGCACCTCCAGCACCCTGCCACTTGATCCGCACCTGACAGGGAATACAAGTAGAATTATGTACAGCAATAATCCGCAGTCGGTCTGGGATCGATCCCCGTTGGTGGGCTCATTGGGCTATTTCTCGCTCCAGCCAGTACACCGCGACTGGTATATTAAAGGCCGTGGTATGTGCTATCCTGTGTGTGGGATGGTGCATATAAAAGATCCCTTGATACTAATGGGAAAAAATGTAGCGGGTTTCCTTTCTAAGACTATATGTGAACATTAGCAAATGTTTGACATTTAATAGCCAATGATTAATAAATCAATGTGTTCTAGTGGTGTCGTTAAACAAAACAAACTTTAACTGTCGACAAGAAATAGGGGTGCAGAATCACTGTTGTTTTCGTCATATTGTCGACATGTTCTGGCTCAGCTTCTAAGGGACCTTTGTAAATACACCATTGGGAAGACAAATAAATTTCCTCGGTGGCGTCGTGGTTAGGCTATCGGTCTGGTAGGTACTGGGTTCGGATCCCAGTCGAGGCATGGGATTTTTAATCCAGATACCGACTCCAAACCCTGAGTGAGTGCTCCGCAAGGCTCAATGGGTAGGTGTAAACCACTTACACCGACCAGTGATCCATAACTGGTTCAACAAAGGCCATGGTTTGTGCTATCCTGCCTGTGGGAATCGCAAATAAAAGATCCCTTGCTGCTATTCGGAAAGAGTAGCCCATGTAGTGGCGACAGCGGGTTTCCTCTCAAAAATCTGTTTGGTCCTTAACCATATGTCTGACGCCATATAACCGTAAATAAAATGTGTTGAGTGCGTCGTTAAATAAAACATTTCTTTCTTCCTTTCTTTCTTTTGTTTCTACTGAGAAGAATCTCGAACACCCTCTTGTTATCCTCTAATCCAGTAACTGAAATAAAGAATTTTCTAAAAAAAAAAATTGTTAATTCAGTATAGTTATTACTTTAAAAAGACACTTTAATATTTAACTGTTTTACAAAACACCACTTTTAAAATAATATACCCCACTTGTTTGACACCCAATAGCCGATGATTAATAAATCAATGTGCTCTAATGGTGTCGTTGAACAACAACAACAATAACAAAACAATTCCTCGCCCCAGTCAGTGAATCACGACTAGTATATGAAAGGCCATGGTTAAATTTTATTTGGTATACAACATGTAAGCCAACAGACCGGTTTAATTAGGCCCAAGTAAAATTATCTTCTGTGGGCGCAGGTGCATGTGTAGGAAATTGTGCAGGCGAGGGGATTTCTAGATTGCGGGAAACGATTTTTCCAGAGGGGTTCGGGTCATGCTTTCCGAAAAAAAACCCACCCTTTTTTTCACAAGGAAACGTTTCTTGGTCCTGGGTGGGGTTTGGACTCCTAAACTACCCCCACCCCCTCCTGTATACGCCCCTGGAGAGTGCTTGTAAAAACCCAATGCGTCTTGTTTAAGTGTAAAAAAAACACACAAAAAAACACCCCACCATTTTCTTTTGTGTTACAGACCACGCTGAGTTCATTAAAATCATATTTTATTTATTTTCTATTAAAACAAAATATATGATAATTTATTATAAACCGGAATTTCGAGTAAAAATAGTCTATACCAGAGGCGGATCAGGTGGGGGGTGGTCAGGGGCCCGCCCCCCCCCCCTAAATTTTGCGACAGTTATAATTTTATTACATATTAATTTTCATTTTGTTTTTACGATCCTCCTCTAATCCACCACCTCTGGATCCGCCACTGTATATGGTAATACTGGCTTATTAATTTAGTGAGCTGTGATATATTTTCACTTGCTCGTCAGCCGATGTTTAACGTGTTAACGTAACAGCTGCGAACCCATGCACGCGAAACAGGATCTTTGTGAAAGGCAGAAAACATCCGCAACCATCCAATCAGATATTTCCATAACAGGTAGTGGCAACAGTACATCTTGTAAGCCATATTCCCCAGTTTATAAGTTTAACATTATTTCACCGATCTATAAATATATATATTAATTTTCGACACGACTCATATCGTTTAAAATGAACCATCATCATATATACGGTTTGTTAATGTTGTTCCAAGTAACCTTGGTGACCTTCTGTGACGATGATCCCCCGGGGCACATGCAGCCTATGTGTAACTACCCTCCATTACAAAAGGCCGCAACAATGGACGACTTCCCCACCCCAGAGTATTTCTTCCGGTGGTTAACGTCGCCAGGGCAACCAGTTGTGTTCAAGTCCGTTCTGGATAAAATCGACTTCCCAGCTTATCACAAGTGGACGGACGACTACCTGCGGTAAATATTTAAGTTCTAAAAGGCGCAAATTCCATTTGTCCGTAATATATAATTATAATTATAATTAGCTCGTTTAATATCCTATAGTTATAGGATATTAAACGAACTTTCATTTCGTAGATCATGTTTATGTCCCGAGTGAAATAATTTTCTAATGTCACGAGCTTTAGCGAATGACAATGAAATTTATTTCACGAGGGACATAAACATCATACGAAATGGTAGCGAGTTTAATATCCTATTTATTACCCACAATAGAGCTACCTAGACATCTGTTTCTAGAACAGTGCCCTTTACAGTTATAATTTACAAATGCCCCTCTGAATCGGTTTTTTTAAATGTAGAACTGCCCTACCTAGACAGAGCCGTCCTTACAATAGTTCCAGTTAAAGTCTAATTTACAAATGCCCGTTTGTATTGGGTTTTATATATATATAACTTTTCTGCCTAGACAGATCTGTCCCTGGAATAGTGCCCTTTAAAACAGTTATGCAAGTCACATTACAATGAAATATATGATAGTCATACTTATATACAAAGCAAAGTTGATTTTAGTGAGAGAGAAATCGGCCACTCGCCAGATTCGCCATTTGCGAATTTTTAAAATCAATTGGCGAATGTTATTTTAATTTGGCGAAATAATTTCCTGTAATGATTGGGATTCTGTTAACAAATAACTGTGGGTTTCTGCTATTTTTGAGATTATTCGACGACATTTTCAACTCACTTAGAACAAACGTTGTTTATATATCTCTTCAGGTAGTACTAAACCAAATAACATTTATGGCTATGTCAAAGGTCGAGTTGCACCTAACGTTTCATAGAGCAGTTAATACAACAAGGCCTGCCATTGGTGATCAATTGTGACAGTGTTTGTTGTGATAAAATTTTGGTTCATATGGTCAGTAAATACCTGTAATTTAATTTGAACTAGTGTCAATGAACCAACTACTATTGTGCTTGAAACATGAGCGGGGTCCTGCTAAAATAGCATTACATTTTTTTGTGGAACTAGGATAGTCATACACACTTGACTCCCAATATTTTCTTATTTATTTTACGACTGATGGATACTAGTATTTATATCCATGTTGTATATGTCGATTTATATGCTGTATGTAGGACTTTTAGCCACATAGGGGCAGGACGTAGCCCAGTGGTAAGGCGCTCACTTGATGCGCGGTCGATTTAGGATCGATCCCCGTCGATGAGCCCATTGGGCTATATCTCGCTCCAGCCAGTGCACCATGACTGGTATATCAAAGGCCGTGGTGTATTCAGTCCTGTCTATGGGATAGTGCATATAAAAGATCCCTTGCTACTAATGGCAAAATGTAGCGAGTTTCCTCTCTAAGACTACATGTCAAAATTACCAAATGTTTGACATATACTCTTCAAAAAAAGAAACGCAAAAGGGTACAAATGGGTTATAACTCCGATTTTATGTTTCCTACCGGTTCATGCTTTGTGAATATAAGGTCATTGCATGTCCCAAACACATTCCCACGGTTACATTCGATAAAACGCAGCTACTGTAAAATAAAGTTTCAAAATGTGAATATTCGCAAAAACGCATCCACGTGCAAACCATGTCACCACTGCACGTGCGTTGTCTGCACGTGCAACATGAACACCGACAGTATAAAAGTGCAGGGTGTTCGCTTGCCTGGCCTCTGTATCTGGCCGACAGTTGACAATCCAGGACATGCCACGTCTCAGTGAACCGCAGAGAAACAATACCATCGGCCGACTAGACGCAGGCGAATCCAGAACGGCCGTTGCCAGGGCATTTCATGTGTCCCCAAGCACCATCTCCAGACTGTGGGACCGTTACCAGCAACATGGATCAACACGTGACCTCCCTAGATCCGGTCGACCACGGGTCACTACCCCCGGGCAGGACCGCTACATCCGGGTACGCCACCTTCGGGAACGATTGACTACTGCCACCTCCACAGCCGCAGCAATACCAGGTTTGCGCAGGATATCCGACCAGACCGTACGGAACCGCCTACGTGAGGTAGGAATTCGTGCCAGACGTCCAGTTCGAGGTGTCATCTTAACACCACAACACCGTCGACTCCGACTGCAGTGGTGCCAGATTCATCGACAATGGCCTCAACTGCGATGGAGACAGGTGTGGTTCAGTGACGAGTCCCGATTTCTGCTCCGACGTCATGATGGAAGATGTCGCGTGTATAGGCGTCGTGGTGAACGTTATGCGGCAAACTGCGTGCAGGAAGTGGACAGATTCGGCGGGGGTAGTGTCATGGTGTGGGCAGCCATCTCACACACTGGCAGAACTGACCTGGTCCACGTGCAGGGCAACCTGAATGCACAGGGCTACATTGACCAGATCCTCCGGCCACACATCGTTCCAGTTATGGCCAACGCCAACGCAGTGTTCCAACATGACAACGCCAGGCCTCACACAGCACGTCTCACAACGGCTTTCCTACAGAACAACAACATTAATGTCCTTCCTTGGCCATCGATATCACCGGATTTGAACCCAATTGAGCATCTATGGGACGAGTTGGACCGACGCCTCCGACAGCGACAACCACAGCCCCAGACCCTGCCCGAGCTGGCAGCAGCCTTGCAGGCCGAGTGGGCCACCATCCCCCGGGACGTCATCCGTACTCTGGTTGCTTCAATGGGCAGGTGGTGCCAGGCAGTTGTCAACACACGCGGAGGCCACACCCGGTATTGACTCCAGATGACCTTGACCTTGGTGGTGTGTCCTATCACTTACTCACAATGGACTAGAGTGAATTGTGAACAATCCTGCAACATTTGGTAATTATCGGACTCACCATTCAATAATTAAATCAATTCTCCAAATGTTACGACAATGTGGTTTTGCGTTTCTTCTTTTGAAGAGTATACAATAAGCCGATGATTAATAATAAATCAATGTGCTCTATTGGTGTTACAAACTTTGGACCGGAGATCACGATGAATTGTAATTAAAATAACTAGAGAGCCGGGACATAGCTCAGTGGTACAGCGTTAGCTTGATGTGCGGTGAGTCTGAGATCGATTCTCGTCGGTGGACCCATCGGCCTATTTCTCGTTCCAGCCAGTGCACCACGACTTGTAATCAAAGGCCGTGGTATGTACTACGCTGTCTGTGGGATGGTGTATATAAAAGTATATAATAGCCCATACAATGGCCACAGAGGGTTTCCTCTCTCAATACCATATGTCCGACGCCATATAACCGTAAATAAAATGTGTTGAGTGAGTCGTTAAATAAAACATTTCCTTCCTTCCTTAAAATAACTAGAGTGGGATTGAGTTTGTCACGTGTATGTTTTTCAGCGAGAAGTTTGGCCAAATAGTCGTCCAGACGGAACAGTCGCGAGACTATGATAATTACCTCGGCAGCATCAAATGGCGACTTATGCACCAGTTCCTAAGCGACTATAAAGAGCGAAGGCAGTATTTGGTGCAAGACCTCAAAGAAAACATGAAAGGTGGGAATAAGACCAGAGTTTTAGAAGCGGGTACAAAATTGTCCCAAAGAGGGGGTGCATCGCCATGCGTAAATCGCCATGGAAGTTAAACTTGATCAGTAACAATATATGATAAAGCCATATACACAAAATTTCAACTCAGTATCTTCAGGCATTGAAAAAAGCAACCCACCCCCAACCCCCCCCCCCCCCCCCCCCCCCAAAAAAAAAAAAAAAAAAAAACCCCAACCCTCCGGAGTTCAAGGGCCATAATTCTGTGAAAAATGGGTAAATTATTATGGAAGTATATAATGCATTTATTAAATAATATATGTATACATTTGCTTGTGCGATTGTGTGTGTGTGTGTGTGTGTGTGTGTGTGTGTGTGTGTGTGTGACAGATACACACAGAGAGAGAGACAGAGACAGAGAGACAGACAGAGAGAGACAGATAGAGAGTCAGACAGAGACAGAGAGAGAGTCAGAGAGAGAGAGAGAAGAGAGAGAGAGAGAGAGAGAGAGAGAGAGAGAGAGAGAGAGAGAGACAGACAGACAGACAGACAGACAGACAGACACGCGGACGTGTGGAGTAATGTGTATGAAGACGAAGATGGTTGCTAAAGGTAATGTTAACACAATGACAATGAGCTGTAACAGAGATTGGAATCTCGTTTTCTAGAGGACATCCGTATTCCTCGCAGTCTACAGTGTGGAGGGTTTCAGAACCTGTTTGAGAAGTTCGTCATGTGGCTGAGCAGAGCAGGCTCGACGTCGTTCTTACACAACGACGAGTACGACAACATCAACTGCATCCTAGACGGCGTCAAAGTGTTCAAACTGATAGACAAGGTATTGTTCTTTGAAACAACTGGGGTGGATACAAACGAAGGGGTGTCCGACAGTATTACAAAATATACTATTAAAGTTGCAGGCCCTAGTTCGAGTCAGCCTGTGAAAAAGAATTACACTAAGCTTGGTTTATCTACAAACCTGCAACACATTTCGACAAAGTTACAGTAGAATGAAACAAGTCTATGACATTAAAACGGGGAAATATTCTTCAAACATAGACCAGAGCTCGTCTCCATAACCGTTACTTCTCAGACGCACGTGCGTTTTTTTAAAATATGAAAAATTCATTTTTTAGTATTAGAAATACTAGGACGACCAGATAATCTAAACAATAAGTAATGTCTGATTTCGATTAACAAAAATGGCACTAATAGTGAAAAATATGTCATAGTGTTCAAAAACTAGGGTCAGTCCCTTTAACATGTTCATATCTAAATGTCCATAGCAATCTTCACCAGATAGATAGATAGATAGATAGATAACAATTTAACGTGTCCATATACCACTGGGGTTTCGAACACGCCCATCCAGAGTCCGACCTCTGATAAGATCGGTGGCCTGACTCGGGATGAGGGGAGGATAGAGTTGAAAATGGGCAGAATTTTGAAGATAGCTATTAGTAAAAAAGTTAACAGAATTAAAAAAATAAATAAATAAAAAGTTACAAGCCAAAAATAAAAAGAATTGACTGCTCGGCCGAATATTTATATAATTTGGAGCATTTTAGATGGACAGTCCAAAAATAAATAAGAGAAAGAAGAGAGGATCGGACTATTTAATAATATTAAAAAAAAAGAGAATAATTTCGACATATAATTTTGAACGGAGGTCTAAAAGTTTAAAGTCCAATCTAAATGGTCCGGACGGGGGGGGGGGGGGGGGGGGGGGGGGGGCGTGTGAGTTTAAGGTAGGCGGAATTTGGAATACGAATTTAGTAGTTAGGTCAAAGACCTAAAGCCAAAATGAGCTCATTCATACAACTCATGTCTGGACAAAAATTTAAGTCCAAAGAACAAAATTAGACTGCTCGACCGAAAGGGTTTTAAGGTGATTTGAGCAATGTAAGCGACACGGTACTCTAACAAAGAGCCGTAGCTTGCAATAAGTCCCCCCATGTGGGGGTTGGGGAGCAACTCGAGAGAGCAGAGCGACACGTCTTTCCTCATCGAAGGCATAGCTCGGAGTGTTTGTCTTCACCAGAAACCTGATACTGACAGTAATATTCATTAGTTGATTATCGCCAGTGCACCACGACTGGTATATCAAAGGCCGTGGTATGCATTACACTGTCTGTGAGATGGTGCATATAAAAGATCCCTTGCTGTTAATCGAAACGAGTAGCCCTTGAAGTGGCGACAGCGGGTTTCCTCAATATGTGTGTGGTCCTTAACCATATGTCTGACGCCATATAACTGTAAATAAAATGTGTTGAGTGCGTCGTTAAATGAAACAGTTCTTTCTTTTTGGACTGGGGTGGCGGCAGAGAGGCACTGCCATAGTCCCCAACCCTCGTCGCTGACTTATTCCAACATATTTGATTTACTTCTTTTTATTGGCAGAAATATTCGCAGCAGGTCAAGGCCGATAATTATAACCATGAACTTGGGTACAGTACCGTGGATGTTGACAAAGTTGACCTACATCGGTTTCCAAAACTTCAAGGCCTGCCGTGGATAGAAGCACGAGCTGAAAAAGGAGACTGCATTTTCGTTCCAAAAGAGTATGGCTTAATAATCATCAATCATTTATTCAGTCAGTCAGTCAGTCGGTCTGTCTGTCAGTCTGTCAGTCAGTAATTAATTCATTTTTTACACACCTGTTGGTGAGAACATCATTCGTTATTTTTGATAACACATACTTGTTCACACATTTAAAGACATACGGCTGGCTACTCCTAGGTGATGACCTGGGCCCGTGCAGGATAAAGATAATAACTAGTTAATGACGTCGGATACCTGCTTTATCTATCTTGTTCAGGCTGAATGAGAAATTCCGCTCAGCAGAGCCTCGCGGAATTTCCCATTCTTACCTTCAAAGGATAATGCAGATATCCGACGCCATTAACCAGATCTTATCTTTATCCTGCAGACCATAAACATTAAGGGCAAAAGCTATTATTTATGTTCTCTATGTCTGCGACGCACAAGTTTTCGTTGGAAAAGGCATTTAAATTTCTTTTAAAACTGAGGTGTTTTTTTTCAGAATATGTAAGAAATAGAATAATACATTTGTGTCCGTTAGATACCATTTATCTTACAACTTGAAAAAAAAAAAACCCAAAGAAAAAACAACAACAACTCACACACACACACACACACACACACACACACACACACACACAAACCCACACTTTTGTGCAATTGAGAAATCAATCGGCTCATAAATAAATAACTTGTACTAAAGGAGTTCTCTGTAGGACGGACTATATTTTTTTTTTTTTTTTTTTTTTTTTTTTTAATAAATTAATATGTTTTTAAAATTTAAATTAACATTTTCTTCTACCTCTTTTATATCTTGACACAGTTTAGTTTCTATTTCTCTATCGCCTGCTTGTAGTTGGTTTCACCTTGTGTATTCTACTGGGGAGCGGAACCTGGCCGTGAACATGTGGATTGTTCCTCTGCCGGTCTTCAACGCATCGGACTGTCAACTTCGCGAGCTGCACAGCGAGGCCACGAGATACCAGACGTCAGACAACATGCAGTCAATACGGTAAGTGTGCTGTCAAACTACACATAGTGTATCTGCAGCAATGCCGGATTTATAAGGGGGAAAAGGGGGCAATTGCCATGGGCCCCCCTGCCAGAGGGGCCCCCAGACTAAGGACTTCCTTTATAAAAAAATGTTTATTAATTATATAATTAGTTAATTTTTTTATTTGTCATGTAATTTAATTTCTATGTTGAGGGGCCCCCGAACCTGAAGTGCCTCGGGCCCCCAAGGTCTAATTTCGGCCCTGAACTGCAGGGTACGTAGCAAAGATTTGTTTTGTGTTGAGCGGTGGAGGGGGAGGGGGCTGATGGATTCTTGGAAGGAACGAGCATGTAAGGCGCAAGACACTAGGAGGTCCTGGGGCATGCCCCCCCCCCCCCCCCCCCCCCCCCGGGAATTGTGAAATCTAGAGGCTCTCAAATACAATTTTACAGCCATTTCAGGAAGGATAATACTTAAAACGAGAAGAAAATGTTCTTTAAGTTTCTATTATTTTTACCAGATATTTGTTTTGGAGGGTGTCAATTGCCCCCTTGTGCCCCCCCCCCCCCCCCCCCCCCCGTCGCTAGCTACGGCCTTGAACTGTATGGAAAATCTGCATTGAAACTACATTGTAACAATTCAGTGAAACTACAGTGATGAGGGCTTCTAGAATACGGTAGCCCGACGCTAATAAATAAATAGTCTCCTCATGCCCGACAGTTAGTAACAGGGTGTCAATGTTAAACGGTTCTGTAGTGTTTGTAACCATGTATATATATGTAATCCATCATAGCCATGTGGATAACCGTGAAATACATTGATTATATATGTCAGCATGTGCAACGTACATTGTATGTACAGCCATGTACAACCCCCCACCCCCACCCCCCCCAAAAAAAAAAAAACAACAAAAAAAAAAACCCACTAGAGCACATTGATTTATTAATCACTGGCTATTAGATGTCAAACCTTTGGTAATTTTAGCATATACTCTTAGAGAGAAAACTCGCAACATTGTTCCATTAGTAACAAGGGATTTTTTTATATGATGCATCCCACAGTAGGATAGTACATACCACGGCCTTAGAAATACCATCTCTGGTGCACTGGCTGGAACGAGAAATAGCCAAATGGGCACACCGACGGGAATCGATCCCAGACTGACCGCGCATCAAACGGGTGTTTTACCACTGGGCTACGTCCAGCTCAGCCATGTGCAAGTGACATGATGATATTATTAATATTGTTAATATTGTCATTGATTTTGTTTTTTCCAGACACACTATCATGTACGTATACAAAGACAAGCAAAATATACAGAAAGACGACCTCGACCTAATTCTGCTGAAAAATTCACGAACTGAAGAAAACAGAAATCAGGTGATTTTAACATTTAAGTTGAACAAAAACTGTTAGCCACTGTTGTTATCACGGAATGCAAATACTGCGCGGTCGGTTTAGGATCGATCCCCGTCGGTGGGCCCATTGGGTTATTTCTCGTTCCAGCCAGTGCACCACGACTGGTATAAAAGATTCCTTGCTACTCAAGGATAAATGTAGCGGGTTTCCTCTTTATGACTATGTTTGACATCCAATAGCCGATGATTAATAAATCAATGTGCCTAGTGGTATCATTAAACAAAAACAAAAGATTTTCGAATATTTCTAAACAATGAATCGTGTGTAACCTATTAGCCCGAGTACTCTGACTGTAAGAACCGGTCTCGGTGGCTGGTAGGTACTGGGTTCGGATCCCAGTCGAGGCATGGGATTTTTAATCCAGATACCGACTCCAAACCCTGAGTGAGTACTCCGCAAGGCTCAATGGGTAGGTGTAAACCACTTGCACCGACGAGTGATCCATAACTGGTTCAACAAAGGCCATGGTTTGTGCTATCCTGCCTGTGGGAAGCGCAAATAAAAGATCCCTTGCTGCTAATCGGAAAGAGTAGCCCATGTAGTGGCGACAGCGGGTTTCCTCTCAAAATCTGTGTGGTCCTTAACCATATGTCTGACGCCATATAACAGTAAATAAAATGTTTTGAGTGCGTCGTTAAATAAAACATTTTTCTTTCTTTCTTTCTGACTGTAAGAGAGCTAGACGGACATTTGGACATAAATACGCTCTCATTACATGTCCAAATGTCCGTCTAGCTATCTTACAGTCAGAGTACTCGGGCTAGTAACCTGCCTATGTTCTTGGCGTGTTTCTATGACACAGGTATATTGTCAGATTGTAAAATCTCGACTTGATGACCTAAATTCTAGTCTGAAGAACTTTTTGTTAATTTAGACCCAGGGTCTAAGAGAACATTATATTTGTTTTAATTAGCAGCAGTTCTATAGGCCAGATAATTAAATCATTACCTCATCTTCTTTCGGGGATGGATCAAGTTTGGTTTGTGCGCGCGTGCGTGCGTGCGTGCGCGCGCGCGTGTGTGTGTGTGTGTGAGAGTGAGAGTGTGTCTGTGTGTGTGTGTGTGTGTGAGAGAGAGAGAGAGAGAGAGAGAGAGAGAGAGAGAGAGAGAGAGAGAGAGAGAGAGAGAGAGAGAGAGAGAGAGAGAGAGAGAAATAGACAGAAAGAGAGAGACATTACAGAGAGAGAGAGAGAGAGAGAGAGAGAGAGAGAGAGAGAGAGAGAGAGAGAGAGAGAGAGAGACAGACAGACAGACAGAGACAGAAAGACAGACCGTGCCCTTCGGGTTTCTTGTAAATTCGTTTTAATGAAAACATACTTTCTACCACCGAAACAATAAAATAACTACATTTCTAATAAGAGTTAAATCTTCATCTCTGTAACTGAATTAGTTCATGTTCTTCTAAAGGTATAAGGGGCGAGACGTAGCCCAGTCGTAAAGCGTTCGTTTGATGCGTGGTCGGTCTAGGATCGATCCCCGTCGGTGGACCCATAGGGCTATTTCTCGTTCCAGACAATGCTCCACAACTGGTGTAACAGGCCATGGTATCTACTATACTGTCTGTGGGATGGTGCATACAAAAGATCCCTTGCTGCTAATCGAAATAGAGTAGCCCATGAAGTGGCGACAGCGGGTTTCTTCTCTCAATATCTGTGTGATCCTTAACTATATGTCTGACGCCATATAATCGTAAATAAAATGTGCTGAATGCGTCGTTAAATAAAACATTTCCTTCTTCCTTCTAATGGTGTAAAATATCTTTATGAATTTCTGTTTGCTATGCACTGGCTGGAAGGAAGGAAGGAATATTTATTTAACTCTCTCAACACATTTTAATTACAGTTAGCATTAGCAGCAAGAGATCTTTTATATACAGGATAGTACATACCACAGTCTTTGTTACATCAGTTGTTGAGCACTGGCTGGAATAATATATAATTCCACCAACGGGGATCGATCCTAGGTCGACCGCGCATCGGCTCTCTGAGATAATATATTAACTCATTTGGCTAGAAGCAGTGTCAATTACCTAAGGGAAATAACTGCTTGCATTTTTTTTATCGTTATACAAGCAATCCAAAAATAAGTGTACGAGACAGTGGGTACCTGTCCCCCCCCCCCCCCCCCCCCCCCCCCCCTTCGGCCGGACAGAAAGAAATGTTTTATTTAACGACGCACTCAGCACATTTTATTTACGGTTATTTGGCGTCAGACATGGTTAAGGACCATACTGATATTGAGAGAGGAAACCCGCTGTCGCCATTTCATGGGCTACT